>NW_027526339.1:222723-256029 GCF_048455015.1 Haemaphysalis longicornis
GCGTTGGCTGTGGCCACTAGAAGTAATGTGCCTAACAAGAAGCAATGTGCCTAACATGCATCCACGTCTGTGCGAGGGCAGAAATGCGCTTGTGATAGAGCGCGTAACCTTCATCCCACCGTAAAACACAGAAAGGTCGAGTGGAAAAGTCTGCATCAACAACTTATAAAGCTCGCCCGGGAGTTAAGAAACGGTGAGATATCATCGGCAGAAATTTGAGTGCACCACGACTCATTGCACAATTTGATGTCAGTTTAGGGAAGTTTGTTTGGTTCTATTCAAAGCGAAAGTTTTAGTTATAAGCACCTCTATCTTATAAAAAGAGCGTAAGAAGTGGGGTACAAAAAAGATACCACAACGATTTCTCAAAATCCCGGCGCAGTTGTTAGTTGGAAGCCTAAACTAAGGTGTACAGGGCAGTGGGATCAGGAGGCTCGGCGCAGTGGGCGAGTGCTACGACGGGAAACGGGTTGAAGCGAATTGGGCGTCAACACTAATCTAGCAAAGAATCAAAATCGCTGTGCTAGGGCACATTCTGCAGCCTGTACCGGAATGATCGCCAGTCGGTTCTTTCTGTCGTGTACCGTCGGTACACCTACATGTACCTGCCTGTCTCTATCATCAGATCCTCTCCCTTTCAATCTCGCTTTCCGTCATCCTCGTACTTACATGCGGCAGATGTGACGTGGGTCAGCAGAAATCTTTCAAGAAGAGCTTTCACTCCAGATGAACCACAGTATCAGCCCAGTGGTTCAGTAGAATTGCGCATTACAATGAAGCAACAACAAATGAATGTGCGCCATAAACTATAGAAACGTGCAGCTCGTTGAGTGTAATGTGCTCGTTGCACTTCTGTGAGCGTAATGTGTACGTTCATTGTGTGTTCATTGAGGAAGGTAAAAGCGGTCTTTTCGAGTTGAGTTCATTTAGCAGCGCTGTTCGGGCGCCCAGTCGTTGTTTCGGCGCACGTTGAAGCCGTACCTTTCTTCTTTGATTTCAGCTACTTCTATGGGTTCACTGTTATCCAGAAGCGGTAATGTATTTCCCATTCAATCCTTCGCAAATATTTGCACTGATTAGGTAACTTATTAGGCAGAATTCTACCTTTCTTGCTTTATTTTTACCTACCTTACAAATTTTGCCTAGTATCATACAACATGGCTCTTCGTACAAATACGCCCACGCGAGGTCACCCTGATAATTAATTGCTTAGATGCCATCTTGCAAGCCTTGAAGAAAGAATTGCAGCTCATGTTATTTGGGAAATAATAACCGCCCACGTGGAGCAACATGTTGTGGAGCATGAAATGCTACTACGCAACGCTGAATCGTTTAATTACCGCTAGTAGTTTTTAAAACGTGTTTTAGGATGCAACGCAAGTGTTTTTACGAGCATACATGTCACCTCCGTTTGTTATGAGGCCAGAGCGACCAGAGAATGTGTCTCCAAGTAGTTAGTTAAACCGCTAAATAATGCCGCTTCCTGGCGTCCATTTCTCTTGGGAAGGTCGTCCCAAATCTAATACGTAGGCTACACGAGCGTTTGAAAGGACATTCGAGCCACATGGCCCTTGAAATTTCAAATGTCATTCAAAATGGAAGACGTTCCAGCGAACTATATACGGAGCAATTCTTTTAAAAGTTCCCGAGTCCATTTTCAATGTTCTTGTGTCGCTACTGGTGCCCAGTTTCCCACTGGAAACTTGACGAAAAATTTAATTTTAGTGTTAAAGTTGCTCAGAAAACGCCATTTTGAATGATAAACTGGATTTTAATTATTCATATGGGTGAGTTCCTGTACTAAAGAGAATGGGCAATGTGGATTCAATGTGTCGTTTCTTTTTCGTTTTCACACCGTCGTTGTCGAGTATAAAGTTACCTGGCAAACTGAGGGGAAAAAGAGAAAAACAAGTGGAGCATACCATTAAGAAAATGCAGTTTGAAGACTAGGTTTTACACACAAATAATTATTTTTCAAATGCGGCACGCCGAGTCTGCGCCACAGAGCAAGGGCAATCGCAATTCAAAGGCCTATGAGAACCTCAGAGGTCGGTTGGGTTTCTCCTGTTGCAGAAATGGCATATCAACCTTTGAAGAACGCCGTGCAGCAGCTCGAAGGTGGCGTCTGAGTCAAACGACATTCTGTTCAAACGCCTTCGAAACACCAGTGTAGCCAGGGTATAATACCTTTGTCATTGCCAACACGCACAGCACTGAGCTGATGAGCTGTCGCGCAGCATACTCCGCAGATAGTATGCCCCGCAAATTATAATTTCAATGTCCGAGACGCTATCACGGGACTTGTCGTATAGCGCATACCATCAGCTCGAAGAATTATGATGTATCTCGAACTGCTGCCTCCGAGTGTGCCTGCATCTCTCGGCGTCCAAGTCTGTGGTTCTGTTTGCCGAAACCGTAAAATAATGTACATTGAGGCTTGTAACTTTCATGGCGATGATAGCGTGTGTCTTCCTTGGTATGGTAAGATTGCATTACTACTCATTAAGAACGCGACGGCGATGTGTTAATTCTTACTTTCTTCTTATCTGCCTCGATGCAGACATTTTCTCGCAGCTGAGCGCATCACTTACGGGTACGTTGTTTTATACCCTGTGGCTTGATCGTAGCGTGAAAACAGCGAGGGAAACAGGCTCACTACTTAACTAATATACTGTGGTAATTATTTATTACATCAACTACCATGATGTGGTACAACATGATGAGAGCAATTTGACGAAGACAGGCGCCTCTTGACAGCGACAACCAGCACCGGCTAGATGTTATGAATAAAATATTTCAGGAGGATAGTTTGCATACGTCTCCCTGGGCAATTGAAAAGTTTGACACCATATTTCATCGCCCGAAGAGTTCTTAAATTAGAATAGTGTGGCAGCTGGAGGCTAGGAAGAGAGCAGGAGTGTTATGCTTCGTGTCGGAGGTCTCAGTAATTGTTGTGAAATTCGAGATCTCTTCGGCTGATCTGTGCGAAACAGGTTAAAAGTGAAAGAGAGAAGCAAAACGTTTATTGCCGCAAGAGTTCAAAAACGGCGTGCTGCAGCACGCATTTCTAAAGCCAGTCTCTAGCTGTTAACTAATTTTGATCTTAACGAAGAGAAAGCAGTACAGTTACGTGAAAGGAGAGTCTGCAGAGCTGTCTCTGCTTAACATAGTTGGAAAAAAAAATGTAGAAAGCTCACACTAACGTGTAAGACTCGAAGGTAGCGAAGCTGTACGCAACCTTCCCGACCATGACGATTAAGCCAATGATTCAAGCCGATTTGGTTCTTTTTCGCTGCCGCAATGACCTTTACTCCATCGCTGTTGCGATAAGTGCGAGTTCCCTCATTTTTTTTGGAAGTGATAATCATTGGACATCACTTTGGAGGGGCGTACGCTATGATGTGTCTTTCTCGTTGCGAGCAAGTGCTGCCACGATTAGTGCGAACGTTCAAGTTGTTCTTTTAGATGCGACTGCATCTCATTCACTCGCCTTGTCCCTCCATACGGCGTTGTTGTTGTCCGTCCATACCCCTCCCCCATTCTCCTCACCGCTCGAGCTGTGCTCTCCGCCGCTCACCCCCTCTCCTCTCCGATAGCGAACACTCTCTCGCGAGGGGCATTGGATTGGATTCGATTGGCTTGGGTTGGCTTGGCTTGGATTGAATTGGATTGGATTTGGATTGCATTGGATTAAAGTGGATTGTGTTGCGTCATAGCCGCGCCACGTTGCTTCATAGCCGCGGCAGGGGTTTCACGGCACGTTTCACGTGATGGGAGAATCAACCTAACGGAAACAACAACGGAACCCCCTATGCGTCGCATATACACAGGGGTTCCCGAGAGGGGAGGTGGGAGAAATTTTTTTTCTTTTGCTAATCTTGGCAAATCTTCCAAAGTGGGTATGCTTCGCTTGCAAACGTGCGTCGAGGACGTGGGATGGTCTTCGCGAGGCACGTACACACGAGCGCTATATGTATACGCATTTTTTTTTACTGCCGGGTGCTCGCCGCAATCTTGGCCAGTCTTTCTAAGTGGGTATGCTTGGCTTGACAAACATGCGCCGGGGACGATGGGCGGTCGTCGCGAGGCACGCACACACGATCGCTCGGCAGTTTTTTGGTTTTGTTAACTGCCGAGCGGTCGTGGCAAGGCCTGCCGTCACGTGCACGCGCTCACGTGCGCGTGCTCAGAAATTTTTAGGGGCACGAAAACGAAAAATTACGATTTGGGAAACAGCTTCGCTGTCAATAAAATTGACTGCAATGAAATGTTTGTGGCGATCGGGATTATACTTTTGGTACACATTGTATGTAAATGATTTAAACGCATATTCATAATTTCGCTGTTACGCGCACCACCTCTCCCCGATTTAAATATTCTGATTTTCATTGCACCTGTGCGGTGCCCCTTTTGCGGTCACCTTAGGCCATCCCGCTTATTTGGTACTTTTACGAATGATGGCAACAGAGAATGGAACTCAGCTACTTGAATCCCATTGACTTGGCCTTCGTCTTTTTGACCCCAGCGGCGACCGTTTTTATTCCCCCGAGCAGCCTCTGTTTGGACACCTCTGACTCCACGCTCTAGTGGCGTAATTTGATTTGATTGATGGTGGGGTTAAACGCGCCGACGCAGCACAGGCAGTGAGGCGGGCAGTAGTGAAGGGCTCCGGTTAATTTTGAACACCTGGGATCTTTAATGTCCGTCGAAACCTCAGCACATGGGCGTTTCAAGCAAAGCTTTCTAGCTCTACCACCCAACAGCCCTTTCGTGGCGTGCGGGGCAACAAACTGCCAACGTTGCGTAGGTGGCGGCAGAGGGGAGGGGGGGGGGGGGGTGGCAGCGGAGGGTTTTATTCACGGAGATTACTGTAGAAGGCGCCGCGTATTTCCTCAGCGTTCCCCACGCGGAAGAGGCTGCTCGTCGGAGGCGGCGTCAACGGTATGGCTTTGTCGTCTGCTTTAGCGACGGTTGTTTTGGGCTTGTGCGGCGAAGCTTCACGTCGTTTGGCCGCTTCCATCGCACGGATTGCTTAACTTGTTCGACAGCGCCTCCAGGGTAACCCGCACCCGACGAAATTAAATGGTCGTACGTCAAACATACGTTAATGATTGGTTTGCAGGGCGGGAAAACAAAATCTACAAACCACATGTCCGGCCACTAGAGAAACGCTACCTTTTGCGCACTGCATGCCACGAATGGACTCAGGTTTCTAAATTAGTGAATACCAATTCGGTTGTGTTTTAAGAGTTATTACAAAAGGCGAAAGTACCAACTGGTTCTTATAAATGCGATTATAAAAGTTCCCTCAGCTTTCTCGCAATTCTCAAACTTACTAAACTAACTAGTTTCAATCGGTATAAAGGGGAATCAGTAAGCTCACATGCCGGATTGTTTCGGTGTCTGCGCTTGTGTCGCGTGGTGGTGTAACCCCAAGCTAGCACATCAGGATGGCTAGGTTCCGCTGTCTCACCCTTAGAAAGACGCTCCTCTCCGTTTTCTTTCTCCCGACTGACGGCCGGGCTGCAGCGGCGGCGTCCGCCGCTCTAGCCCGGCCGTGGCCGACGCTGCTGCTGCGTTTGGGACTACGCCCCGCGAATTCCAGGTAACGGATGGCAGAACCTCTGGTTTGACTCTTAGAGCCACGTGTGAGAATTCAAGTGACGTCGCATGGGCAACTGTTGTGGTTATCGTTTAAAGCTTTGCTTTCCAATCCCCTTCACAGCGTGGATTGGCGCCAATTCTTTTCCTTATCGCCTCCATCAGAAAAGCGGCTGCCGCGGCCGGGAATCAAACCCGCGTCCTTGTGCTCGGTAGCACAAGTGACGTAATCTGGTTGTTCGCTTTTGATGAATTCCAATTCTGCGACAGCCATACTTTTTTGCGTAAACATCTGTGTTGAGGAATAACTGTCGGGTTTATTAGTATGAGCAGAGGTATTTTGGGGGTGGAAAGTGCCGTGCACTTCTCACTTCAACCAACTGAACTGTTCCAATAACCGAGGTGTATAGTATGTTTCCGAAACGATAGGTCAGAGCAGCCATGGGAAAAGGTTTTTTGTTCCTGTTAGCCGTGTGATTTCCGTTAAAAATTGCATTGAAACTTGAGGGAGAATCTCAGAGCATGAGCTCACATTCTACACCTGAAGCTGACAGAGGTAAAACGTTGCGTGCACGCAAGTATTTTGAGTTTGCGACCGTTGACTTTTGACCGAATAGGAATTGTAAATAGATTATTGTTTAGTCTCCCGCGAGACCACTTAAGCCTTGCGTATGCATGCAACAGCTTGAATTGAGACACACTGGAGGGTGTGCATAGGTCCTGGATGAACTGCAGCCCTTGGAGAGATGACCTCAAAGTCCTTGGGAATGCTGATTGTCCCTCTTTCAATCTATCGGCGATATACAGACAGCAGCCCCGATGCACCGGGAGATTGATCTTCCCTGGTGAACGTTTTGGTGGAAAATTGAACGAACGAGCGTGTTTTCCATTTCGGAGCTTGTTTTCCTTTCCATATCACTAACAGACCTCTTATTGTTCACGTAGATGTAGCTTAACCAATTAAAACACGCGTGTCATTTGAATTTTCAGGGGAGTCAAAAGGATGGTAAGTACAGGCGACGGGATCAGAGTAGAGATGCTCTGTTTGTTTCAACTTCAGCTCTGTCACGCACAAGGCGCCTGGCAACTTTCGCTAACGTTTCAAAAGCCGTTATCCTTCCGTCGATTAGGTAACTGTCTCCTACTATGCCTATACAAATTACACTATTGATTAACAAAAGAGTAACTAAGCATATCATCAAATAGCTAATGTCACTCAGCTTACTACCATAACAAAGTACTTCGTTACACACTGCAGAAAAATTAGCAGCTGCGTGTTATAGGCAACGTGCTTACCGTCTCCCCCAACGTGGAGCCGCCAAGTTTTGGTGGTAGTATGCACAATGTTGAAATGTTGATGCAAACGTATGTATTAAAAATATGCCAAGAATGTCATAGGTCAGTTTTCAGATCATCGAAAAAATGTTACAGCCTTGTCACTGGAGCCGATTCTCTAATTTAAAGTGACACTTCAACGGAAAGAACGTAAATGGCACATATGTATGGTGACCTTGAAGGAGAAGGATTAATAGCGTATGATCACGCTGAAAAATTCTGAACACCTCTCGTCTAGTTCCTCTTCATGATGATCATCTCCCTCTGCGCAATAATCCACGGGACTCGAGTACACTTAAGGATCATGAAAAATCTTTCCTCAATTAGTTCTGGTAGTGCGCCCTGCGCGCGTCAACACATTATATCTGGAAAATCTTGCCAGCTAAGGCCGGGGTGAGGGTGTCCCCTTCGCATGCCATCCAGAGGTGAGTCTTGGATGGTACACTAATATGCCGGTCGATAACTCAGTTGTGCTTCCCAAGCTATTAGCAGTACGAGGCATTGGGAAGCCAAGGACACATTTTTTGCCCGCCAGTAGCTGATGTCCCGGACGTTGTACTCGTAGCTGGTTTTATTTGGGTAGATTCACAGATATATTCGCGTGCCTGGTTTATCTGACCTGACGAACACATGTTACTCGGTGACAGCTTGATAGAGCTTCCTTGATTTCATTGAGTGGTGGGGTAGTACCAAGATCGATTATTTTGACGACGCCCACTCGACCGGGAACCCTACCAGGTTTCTCGGGCGGGTGTTAGAATCGCGAAGTGCTTGTGCGCTGTGGTTAGAAGCACTGATGTCGGAGATCGGAGGCTGAGGTGCCCCAGAAATATTCGCTGTTTTTTAAGCCTTTTTCAATTGCTTGATTCACAACGAAGCAAATAAGGAACACGGTTCCCAACAATACTTCTGTGCTGCTCTTCTCTTTGGGGCGTAAATGAAAATTGGAAATTTCAAGCGGGATTTTATTTTTATCCGTAAGCCCGAGGTTCTGTACCTCCCACAGGTGGTATTGCGGAGCTCGTGGTACGTACGTGTATTAGATGCGAACCATCTCATGCTCGGGGCTGTGTCCCTCCTCCCCTCGTTGTCGTTGTCCGCCGTCCGCACTCTACTGCGCATGCGCGTCTCTTCAGCCCCGTCAGCGTTTGGGCTGACGTCAGCGCAGTCCACTATGAAAAGAAATAGTTATGCGGTGCCCGGTTTTGATCCCACGACACTCTGGCCGCAATGGGAGTTACATGGCGCTCTTCCCACTGCGCTACAAACCGAGACGGGATCATGTGCTACGAACGCGCCTTATGTCCTTCACTCATTCAAACTACGCCAAGAAGCTACTGATACAACGAAGGCACGCGAAGCTGAACGTAAACGGAAACGACGGAGTGAAAACTAATGGGAACTTCAGTCGACCCCATGGCTGCTTCGCATACTACTCAGGGTTCCCCTACGGGAAGATGGTGTAATTTTTATTATGGCGAAAGCTTGATATTTCAATTTTTGTGGAATGTGTCAGGTACAAACAGTACTTGTGAGGGACACAGAATTGAGAAAATGGGAGCGCGATACATGAGCCGGGGATCGCGAGCCAGGAAAAGGAAACACCAGCATCGAAAGAGTGTCGTAAGGGGCTCTAATAAAGGCGACCAAGCGCTCGCCCAGAAATGTAAGCAGCATGTACGGTAGGAGGGTGAGGTGAGCTGAGGGATTTATTGAAATAGAAACTGTAAAAGAAGAGGACTGGGGATAGTTTGAACTCATTTGGGACGTCACCAGCATACAACCAGTAGGGTAGATGGCCGCTGCAAGTAAAATACAAGCCGCCTGAAGAGGGGAAGGTACCGCTAGGGATGAACAGGAGTCTTGCGGTGGTCGTGAGCGAGCGTAACGAGCCTCAACGGATGCTGCCCAAAAGCTGTTCAAGTCGCGACAAACGCATCGGCAAACTAAAAATTCTGGAGCATATCAACAGAATGTAAAACTAGGCTCTCGCCTTAACATTTTAGAGAGTTCTAAACATGCCGATCATTTTTTACTTATTTCTGCTCTGCAAAGACGTTGCAGGTTCTCGCAGGAAATGCATATATACAGCGCTCATGTCACAGTCCCGGGAGCCGTACAAAAATTCTGAAAAAGCGTATAGGCCAGGATCGGAGTCATACACATAATCGATATGCGTTTACACGTTCGACAAACGAACACCAGAAATATTTAGAGTATGGTACAGGTATGAATACTGACGGGAGTTAATAATTAAGATAAGCGTACTAAATTTATGCACTTGACGTACCAGTACAGCGTACAGCGTACCCGTGCACTTGGCACCAGAGGTCGGCGGAGTCATGAGTCCGCGCACTCATACTCATTTAGACTCAAACTCACTCGTGAGTTTGAGTTTGAGTGAGGGCGAGGTTAGTGTAGCATGTTGAGTTTGAGCTTGAGTGAGTTTGAGCCCGACTGAGTTTGAGTACGCCTGAGACCGAGTGAGTTCTGAGTCCATTTTGAGTTTTGAGTACATTTTGAGTTTGAGCACATTTTGAGTTTTGAGTACATTTTAGTACTGAGTACATTTTGAGTTTTGAGTACATTTTGAGTACTGAGTACATTTGAGTTTGAGTACATTTTGAGTTTTGAGTACCTTTTGAGTTTGAGTACATTTTGAGTACTGAGTGCATTTTGAGTTTGAGTACATTTTGAATTTTGAGTACATTTTGAGTTTGAGTACAATTTGAGTACTGAGTACATTTTGAGTTTTGGTACATTTTGAGTTTTGAGTACATTTTGAGTACTGAGTACATTTTGAGTTTGAGTACATTTTGAGTTTTGAGTCCGAGTGAGTTCTGAGTTTTGCGGTAACTGTGAGTTTGAGTTTAAGTGAGCGCAGGTCTGCTGATCAGCATTGAGTCTGAGTTTGAGTGAGTGGTCATCCCCAAAAAAAAATTGCGAGTGAGTTAGAGTGAGCCGTGCCAAATTTGCCGAGGTATGCTTGGCACTATGAGGATCCTTGGTAAAAGACGCTTACGTTGTACACAAAAACTTCTTTGGTTATGCCTCACCGCTTTTCTTTATTAACAAAACTTTACATCTCTGTTATGCGCAGTTTGCATCCAGGCAGTTTTAAAAAGGTAGCAAACATTTGCAGTATATAGTAACGGTATTACCCAGACTGTTTGATGTTGATACTGGCAAAAATAATTAAAACATACTAGAAGCAGTCAAGGTCAAGTCGGTATTCGATTAGCTTTGAGGGGTCCTACAGTCTTGTTAGCCTTATTTTAACAACGAACGTCTATGTTAGTGCCTATAGGTTAAACTGGAGAATAATGAGTGAGAACATGAAGTTTAAACTTGGTATCTTCGGTTCTTACGCCGCAATAGGCCTGCTAGTTTGAACATGTCATCCTTTACTAGCTCAGCGTATGGAAACAAGCATATCTGAGTGAGGTGAAGTGTGGCGTATCAAGCTCTGTGATAAATCGGGAACGGCACCTGATTTCCTCCCCCTGCACCCTCGCAGGCAAATCCCCATGAGGTTCGTCTTGTCTTGCTTCACCGTGGTGACGTTGTTAATGGTGGTTGCTGTGGCTCTTTTCCTCCTCACACGTAAGTGGGAAAGACGTCCACGCATTGTGTTTGCGGGTATATTTTTGCGATCCGAGTCACAATGCTCTGCTAAGGCGTCGTTATGGTTCGCTCGCAGATCTACCAAGTACCATGCGAATTATTACGTTGCACTTCGATCCGGGTTTTTAAAAATATCTGCAATGGCAGTAACATTGCTTTAAGGAAATGATCGACGGCTTTGCCGGTAATATTGGTGAAATGGGGCACCGCGACTGGCTGCAACAAAGTGCCTTTAACGCTCAGTCACTGAATCTTCTGGCTATAAACGGCATGGCGTGAAACCTTTACGCACTACTATTCGGAAACAGTTTATACACAGCCATAGTACTGTTTGGAAAAAGGTCAATGATACTTTCTGCGATAGGACCCTGGAGCTCATAAAATGCAATATTGGGCCCCTTATGCGAGCTAGCAAGCAAGCAAGATGGAATTGCTAGCGTCTGGCGCAAAGCCTTTAGACGTCCTTGGTTATGCACGCACGCTTATGTGAGCTATGTGTCCATGTACACGGAGCAGATACTTTCATTAAGCAGCCTATTGCTTCGAGTGTGACCAGAAACAATAGGAACGATTGTACCCATATCTCAAAATATATGCGCACCCAGTTTCCTTTTGTAGAGAATTGGGGGCTGGTGTGCGGTGAAGTATACAGACCTCTTGAATCATTTGGCTGTTCACAAGAAAATTACTAATTCCACGTTAGCGCACCTATTTCGAAGCGCGTTCAATGTTTACTTTTGCTGTTGAAGGAACAAAGGGCGGAGGGTAAAAATTGCCTGGCAGTGTGGGGCACGTTATGGCTGACGTGAAAGCACAGTGTGAAGTGCGTGCTTCAGTAACGGCTGTTGACAAAAAAATTCTAACGCACATATTCCATAACATCACATGTAATTTGTGTGAGCGTGCCCTGAGCGATTGATGAAACGGCAAATTTTCAAACTTGTAAAATGTGTGTTCTTTGTCTTTACTTCCCTCTGCATTTCGGACACGTTATGGATGCTGTTCAGGAGAAGTTCACACGGCCTGCGTTAAATGTGGTCTTTGAAAAAATACTTACATGACTGCTTTGCTTTAAGGCACTACGCCGCATGTGTTACAAAAGAAGTTGATTGATTGCCTGCTGTCGAGAAAAAACTGCTGGTGCCAACAAGCTTCGACTTGCAGGGGCTGGTGGTCATGCTTATAGACTAAGTGCAATACATTTCGACAGACTTGCTGAGTTGAGGAGTACCATTTCTCGCTCCTGAATACTGAGGTCCTCAATTAAGCCTCCAGCTGAATCAGCTATGTGTTATTGGTGAAATTCGTTCTGAAGGTATTGATGCACGCACGCGCACGTGCAGAGAAATCAAGATATAATGTGGGCGCTGCTTCAGTCTTTCCCTTAGCGGCTGAAGTCTTCTACAAAGACCGGCGGGAGTTCTTGACAGCCCTAAACTCACTTTACGTTTTACCGCCTCTTTCGGCCAGTGACTTCTTACTACGTTCAATGTCACACGTTTTATACACAGTTGTGCGGGTCCTTTTCCTTTGTGAGACTAAAGACGAGAACCCCTGTGGATGGAAAATTGGTCGCACACTAAACATTCGCGGGAATTTTGAATCAATCCCTAGTGCTCCGTGGTTGCCCGCTAAAAACCCAGTTGGGTCTTAAATGCCAACACATCCTATAGGCACGGGAGGTATGAGCTGTATCTTAGGGCGCGAGGGAAGAAAATGGACTACATATATTGTTGTTTTAATTGAGAATAAAATCTCTGGCCCAGGCAGTATAATTTCCGCGTTATGTTTAATAGAGCGAATATTTTTTTGACGGGTTGCCAATGTCCAGAAAAGAACAAAAAATTCCTTTAGTTGTTTTGCCGGTAGAATAAAAATTATGCTAACCCGTTGCACGTCATTCCTGCCGGTTCATTCACACGTCCATTGGTGAACAACTTCTAAATAGTATGCGAAAGGGGGTGATCAGTAATTTCAGGGGTCACTTAGAGACTACTACTTCGAGGTCCTTAGGCGTTCAGTATGGATTCCTGGTTGTTTGGGAGGAATGCAGGGATAATTTCTGCCTTCTTTCTTTACCTCACTGACACTAGCCTCTGATTTACATTGCAGGTGTCGACAGAGATGTTGTAGCTGCAGGTGAGTAACATATGCCATATTATAAGCCAGCAGTCGATTACTGTGGGTCAACAATTTATGAATCTTGCTGCTTTAGTGTACCTTTTGCCGTTCTTGTCATTTTTTCCGCCCTCTTTCTTAAGCACTGTCCCTCTTGTTGCCGTTGTTGGTCCGAATCATTGGAAAAGCTATGATTACTCATGAAATATTACATTGTACTTTTGCTGCGACAGGAGAAGCGCAAAAATTACTTTGTTGCGTCCTGCAATAGGCATCTTTCTGTAAGCCCCATTTAGCAGTTAAACGTTTAATATTCTGATGTTTTATTCATTTGATTCTAGTAATCTTTTCTTACTTGTATTCCGACTTCAGACACTTCAATTTTAGATAGCCCAGACCCGAGCAGTTTCTGCGCTACAGGCCTAATGGCCCCTCTGTTATTTTGAACCCGCCATGGTGGCTTAGTGGCTAAGGCCACGAGTACGGATTTCTGGGCTAGTTGGTGATGCTTTGACGAAAAATTCATAGCGCATAAAAACAAGGACAGAGAAGAGGAGAGACAACAACACGGAGCGCACTTTCAACTAACTTTATTTGGAAGTCACGTACAAATATATACCCCCCCCACTTATCGCATCCCCCTCCCCTCTAACGCCCACGAGTTGCAGCCTTGCCAAGGAATTCTGACTCCTTATCAGACAGATTTAGAGACGCCACGCTCACACACGTGGAGCCAGCCCTAAGAATCATTTCTGCCTCCATAATCTCGCGTACAAGCTGTTCCCTATGCCTGGCTCGGACAACGCAAGATTCGAACAGTGGCACGCAGCCGCAGTCATGACAATGAACCGACAGATGGCCATCCCGGTGGTTGCTAACATTTAATCTATGCTCCCTTAAACTATCGTTAAGGCAACGTCCGGTCTGGCCGATATACTGTCTCCCGCATGACAGCGGCACCTCGTACACAACTCCCACCGCGCATTCCACAAAGGGCGTGCGATGCTGTTTTCCACACAACACCGGCCCTTTGCGGTACGGGTTAGTCATACTGCACAGTCGATTCATTTTGTTAGGAGCAGATAGTACCACTCTCACATTTATCCGACCGGCTATCTTCTTGAGACGGTGCGATGTGTTGTGCAAGTACGGAATTACGGCTACTTTTTTCTTTTCTGTATTCTCCGACAGGCACTTTTCAACGTTTAAGTTCTTGAGAGAACCCTCAGCTACAGAAACAAGAACAGCCGCAGGGTACCCAGCTGCTAAGGTGGTTAAGTGGCTAAGGCGTTGTGCTGCTGAGTCCAAGGACGCTGGTTGGACTCCTTCCGTGAGGCGGCCGCTTTTCTGATGGACGCGAAAAGCAAGAAACGTCCGTGTGTGGAGATTCTGGGCCACGTCAAATATCTCCAGGTGGTCAAAATTAATCCGTAGCTCTCCACTAGGGTGCGCCTCATATCCCAGATGGAGCTTCGGTGCGTTAAACTCCACAATCAATCAATCTTTGTTATTTTGAGCCCGGATATCCGACATCTATAGTTTTAAATGCCCTTTCTGCCTATAACGGAATTATGCAGCTTCGGCGTTGGCCGTGTTGCCTGCTCAAAGAACATAGCCTGGGCGAAGTTTTCTGCGTTTTCCTTGAAGGGTTTACAACAGGGCCTTAGTTTTGGTTAACCAGCTTAACCAGCTTAACCCAGAAGCTGGTTAAGGTATACGTGACGGTGAATATCTTGCTCCTGGAGGAAATTTTTCGTACGTGCTCATGGCCCAAAGCTTTGGATATAGCAACTATTCGCACTTTCCAGCGAATATAGGTGGCGCGACGGGGTATCCAAAATGGAGGACGGGAAGATGATCGGGTCGTCGCGTAAGCGCGCGCGTCTGGTGGAAAAAGCCGATCCGGGCCCATTAGTGTCTTTTCAGACCATCTTTTCCCGTGCCGATGAGACTACGAAGGTGCTTTGTCAAAGGCGAAGCAGTTTATAACGCCAGTCACACAGTGTTTTGCGGCATCAGGGAGGCCACCGATGACATGCATCGATGAATTACCTGCAACCGAATGGCGTCACCAGCCAACCGCACTGCGTGAATGTTTGTTGGCACTGCAGCTTCTATAAAGGATGTTACACTTCTATCCATGCTCGTAAAATGGTTTAAGCACACTTTAGTAATATTTAGCAGGCGTCAAGCAGAGCTCGGTAGACGCAACTGAGCACAGCGTTTTGTTATTGCTACTTGCGAAATTGTGTCGGATTAAGTGCGAATAATGCGAGTAAATTATAATTTTGTGGGGTGTTTTTCCAACAGCGTTCATGCAGGTTACAGATAATAATAAAAATACCGAAACTAAATATCAAACGCTGATACCTCTGCGGCAGGGCCTGTTGCATCAGCTGTGCTGTGCTTTCTGCGCGCTGTCGAAAAAGACGATGCCGCAATAACAAGTTTATTTCTTTATTACAAATACATACATCACCCATTCCAAAGGGGGGGGGGGGGGGGGGGGTTGAGAAAGAAAAAAAAAGCAGCAAGTTCAAAAAAGTAATCACACATAATGCTAGAAAGAGTACGAAGCACAAACAAACCAACAAAGCACAAAATGCAACTGGAATGCAGCATTTATTAAAAGAAACCAGAACGTTAATAAAAGAACGATGACGTTCTCCTGTTGGTTCTTGGCTTCACTTTCTTCTCGTGCGTGCGCACAAGAATGTTATGTGGAGGCACGGCGCCTTTCATCAACCGTGGTTTCAGCGGCTGCAAACCATCTATTAATAAACGACACACTCAACTTGCACGAAAAACACACCACCAATAACGAGAGAGCGAACTAAACTTATGGATATTGCTCCAGAGGAAGTCAGCTTTCGTGAAGTGACTACTGCAAACCCCATTGTGTTGCTGACACCTTTTCCACTGCGGAGCATAGTTATCCAAATCTTTCTGGCTTTTTTATCTCTAGGAAAGGTATGAACGCTGGCTTTTCCCGGCACTGAGTGATTTCTATACTGCGGTACACAGCACATTCGATTGCTTTTTGGTTTTGCGTTCTCAATCGCCACGTTTCCGAACGCTCCGGCTGCCTTCGCCCGGGACGCCGATCATCTACATACAGCTTCGGAAAAAAGGCGCGCGGCGGCGCCACCGTTGCTGGAAAGTGCGAATAGCATATAAAGTTATTGCTAATTTCTCTCATCAGACTTGCGCGATAATGCACGCAAAAACAACTATTCATGTTGACTGGACCCTTCATATCGCTTCGTATGCAGTGCTGGTAGTATCAGTCCCACATCTACGTAGCCAACGTAGTGTACTCACAGTATTAGAGTAGAACCCCGCTGATACGTTTTTCACGGGACCGCGGAAAAAAAAAAAAAAAACGTACCAACCAGGAAACGCCAGAGCCGAGAAACGGGAAAATGAAAGAAATAAGCGTGTGCAGAATTTTATTTCATTACCGGCGCTCGAAAAAATCGTGCAGCGTTGCTTGGCGTATTTTGTCACGTCCGAGCAGCACAAGGCGCTTCTCAAGCACCTGCAGCGCCATGTGGGTCTCGGCATCGTCACTCCGCGCGTACCTTCTTAATAAATCCAGTGCCGGTATCCTCAAACCAGTATCTCAATCCAGTATCCTCAATAAATCCAGAAAGCGAAAGCGCTTTCCGCTTTCTTGATGCCATCCTGTGTTAAACGAGTAAAAGGAAGCACTTGGCAGACGCACGCTTCCACGGCCGGCGCGACAGGTACACAAAGAAAAACATATGCGAGAAGTTCGCAAAAAGCACACGAGTTGCACTGGTTGGCGATGGCGATGGCGATTGACGATGACGATGACAACAATGACGATGACAATGAGTCTAAGCCAAGAAAACAGGCAGGTGACAACCGAAAACAAGTCCCCGGCGACATTTGCGGCTAAGCCTATAGCCAAGCCAGGCCAAGCAGCGGAAAAAGCCAACATGGCCGCTCTCCATGGCCAGCTCCGACCGCCAATTCGCAACGTAACACGCGGGAACGGTCCCACCCTACAAAACAGACCCATTCCGACGGTGAACGCTATCAAAATATTAGGCCTCAGAATACAAGAAAACGGCTCAAACACCGAGGTGGTCAACGTCCTGGAGAGAAACGTAAACCAGACCATCAGGCTCATATCCAGGGTAACCAATCGACACCACGGCCTCAAAGAAAGCAATATAATAAGACTCATACAAGCATATATAATATCAAGAATTGCGTACACGACTCCCTTCCTGAAATTGAAAACAGAAGAAAAGACCAAGCTAAACAGCCTGATTAAAAGAGCGTACAAAAGGGCCATAGGAATACCGATCAGCACCTCAAATGAGAAGCTGGAGGCCCTTGGACTACACAATACGCTGGATGAGATAATCGAAGCCCAACAACTAGCACAGCACGAGAGACTCTCAAGAAGCAAAACAGGCAGATACATCCTAGACAAACTAAATATCAGAACCAGAACACAGCAGGAGGGACCCAAACAAGAAATGGACACAAGAATCAGAGAAACGTTCATCATAACCAGCATACCAAGGAACATGCATCCAAATTACAACCAAGAAAGAAGACAGGAGAGAGCGAAGGCTCTCCACAAGAAATATGGTGAACTAGAAGGTACCCTATACACAGATACGGCCTTACAAAAAGGACCTAAAAGAAAATCTATGCTATGTGTAGTCGTGGACAATGCGGGATCTATTGTGACAGCCTGCACGGTTATGACCAAATACCCGCAGATCGGAGAGGAGGCGGCAATAGCCCTCGCCATGGCTACCGGAAAGGCAAAAAGAATAATTAGTGATTCGAAGACAGCAATCCTAAACTTCTCACGAGGCTACATCTCGACAACAGCATACAGTATTATTAAAGACATAAAACGAGACCCTGAAGCCAAAACCGCACTAATATGGACTCCAGCGCACTCCGGAAATCCTGGCAATGAAGTCGCACATGAGGCTGCTCGAGATCTAGTCTACCGAGCCCCCCAACCCCCTGCGGACACACTGCCAGATGAAACAGCGGATGACAGAGACCCACTCACAACATATAGAGAAATCTTGTACCACTACAGATGCAACAGGAAAAAGTACCCAGAGGCACACGGCAATCTGAATAGATCCCAGGCCATCGCCTGGCGACAAATACAGACAGGAACTTTCCCCAACCCACTTCTGTATAGCTACTACTACCCCGGGACAGTCAGCGACCTTTGCAAAGCATGCGGCCAAAGGGCAGACCTCCAACACATAATATGGGCATGCAGAGAAAAGCAAAAACACACACAAAGAATAAACATCTTTAATGAGGAGCAATGGGAGACGGCGCTGCTCAGCTCCGAAGAACTACTACAGCAACTACTGATCCAAGAAGCTGAAGAAACCGCCAGGGGTCAAGGACTCCTGGCCGACGACTGAAAAGAAGGGCAGGGAAATCCCCCTCCTTCCCCTTCTGGCTTTCTGGAAAAAAAAAATAAAGTTGTTTCTCTCTCTCTCTACACTTGCGACGTAACGGCGGGGTTCTCAATACATTGGATTCAATGGGGGTTATGCCGGGACCGGCCAAAAACAACGTAACAGCCAGGAAAACGCAGCACCCGGGAACGTAACAGCGGGGTTCCACTGTATAATGACGAAATTTTTTCCCGTGTGTTGCGTTTTGTCTTTCGCGTTACGTAAGGACGAATATATTTCACGTATACACCCAAAACGCCTGGATGGTGTTTGTTAAAAAAAGTGACGTCATCATCGGAGTAGCACAAGTAACAAACCCGAAAATGATCCGTCGTTCTCCCAGTAACACGCAGTGTTAGAGGAGTCATGCCGAAAAGAAAAGTTAAAAACCAGGAACACTTTCCGCTACGTATCTACTCCTCGTTGACCGCAATACAGTTTCTAGGTAGGACGTTTTGTTTTTTATTTTGAATCTCCACTAAGAAATGGCCGCGGCTGGGCTTCATAAAAGCGCTCCGAAAAGACCAACGCGACTGAATATGCGAATTTTGGAAATGACGAGCTCCGGTATGCGATGAAAGTAAAAATATCACGCACACGATTCTTACGACGACGATAGTTGAACGCGAAGCTTTCTTGGGAGGTATTCTTTGATTGGCTGAGTTTATAGTTTCGCAGACGGTCCAAACTTTCACTCCTTGAGTTATTAGTTTTACTCGCACGCATTCGGACTTTTGCAAAGCATGGCGTTCAAGAATCATCACCGTACGCGGAGGATTGCATGATTTTTCTAACTTTCCCCGTCCATGCACCCCTCTGCGAACAAAAAACTCATTCTGCCGTGCATGATGGGAATGGCGCAATCGGATAGACGTCGGCTTCAGAACTTCAGGGACCCCGGTTTGATTCCGACCACGGGAAGCGTTTTTTTTAACCACGATAGTCTTTCTTGGGCTACTTAAACCCAGAAATTTTGGTCTGTCTGTATGTCTGTCTGTCTGTCAGTCCGTCTGTCTGCCTGTGACTCGATTCAGCCACCCGGCCAAAGTAAAACATTGCCTGCGCAATAGTCTTATATAGTCACAGCTAAATGTGCCCGTCTGAGTCCGGTGTAATGTTCATACTTGTCAACATTGTTGAAGAACAACAAGACATTACGCATATATAAGACAACAAATTAATACAGAAGTGATATTTGCAGCGTTCCTTTATAAAAAATCGTACATATTTGATTTTGGCGAGGTTAAATACCTCATCAACTGAAGAAAAAAATACCACTCCGCCGTCACCTGCTGTCGCCCGCGCCATATAGCTTCTGGCGGCATTTGAAGAAATCAAGTGGCAAGAGTTACGAAAGGTTCCACTAGATAGGTTCCACGTTCTGCTTGGAACGCACGTGGACTAGGGGAACGCGGTTCTATAAACGTTTAAGTAGGGCGCCTCGATTCACACGCGTCTTCGCCCTACGGCAGCGTTAGCATCGAGACACCCGGTTTGGAGCAGTGGAACGCGGGAAATTTAAAACGATTTAAGCAAACCTTTGGCGTCTTTACCTTGGGAGGAGCGCAACGCAACAGGAACAACATGAGAGGTGAGCGGGAAAGCGAAGGGAGGCATTTACTTGGCAAAAGTCGATAAAGACTATCGTCTTTTGACGACATTTGCAACGAAAGGAGCAGATACGCGTCCAATTTTTTTTCTTTCACTTCGGCTACAATCATCATCGTAAGAGAAATTTGGCTTTTCTACAATGCGTTTTCGACACCAGATACGCAGTCAGTGTGCTATCGAAAGCTGCGCTTTAAAAATAAACCTGCTCTGGGACTTTAGCGAAAGGTGTGTATTTGTGTTGTTGTCCCTAAGCAGATTCTATTGTTTGCTTTAACATCGTCATACACCAACTTGACACATTGGGTCACGCTGATTTCTGGCTCTGGAGCATTAACGCCCAGCCCACTGGCGACAGTTTCGTAGTGTGTATGCGTCAGTGTTAATTTAAAGCTGCCAATGTGTATTCAGCCGAGCATTTCGTGGTGCCCGATCATGCGAGTCTGACTGCCAAAACTCTCACGCATGCTTTTAAGGCGTCGGCACCACCTTAAGGAGCACTGAGGTCCCCACTGAAGCCGAAATCAGCACTCCGGATGTGCCGTCGTCGACAATGGAAGAGTACTTCGATCCTGGCCCTACTCCCCCGCTGAAGCTCAGAGCGCCGCACAAGATGGCCCCCGGCAGTCACTCCCGTGGGCACTCGGAGTTGACAGAGGGAACAAACGTCACCCGGCCTGCGTGAACCTTTTTGGTTCGGGGAAAAAACAACATCCGATTTTGTGTGAACCCGCTGAAAATTTTCCGCTTCCGGCTTAGATATTTATAAATTACTTTAAAGTTAATAGCCCATGCACATATGTCTGATAGCGGTGTTTAAAGCCTATTTATTTCTGTGACTCAAGGAGTCCTTCAAGGGACCCTGCACACCTTCGATAAATGCTTTCACTCTTTGCTTCGCACCTGGAAGCACTGCGAAAGCTATACTTATCGCCAACACGAAGCGGCACTGCGTGATTTGCTCATCGCACCAGATACGTTTTCTGTTTCCGCTTTGTTTTTGTGGCTTTATTTTTAAAGTTGCCATCGGAAAGCATTCATTGCTGCAACTGAAGGTAAACCGGCCAACAGCCGCTACATGGCCTTAGTGACGGAATTCGAGCGGTCGAAGAAAGTCGAGACCGGGAAAGAGAGAGAAATCTCTTGAGCGAGTTTCCAAGTTATGTGTTCGGTATTGAGCAGTTATTTTTGGCTGAGTTTATTTGTGACCCCTTAATCTAAGTACTGGGTGTGTTGGGTGACTGCATTCTGCAAGCATTTAAGATTTCATAGAAAGTGTTGCAGGGTCCCTTTAAGCAAAACATGCGTTTGTGATGGTGACTCCGACATAACGTCTCCAGAGAATACCTGTTTTCTCACATGTGCTTGATGTTTACTCGTAATTTTTTGCTGTTTCGTCCCACTGGGACGTACAAATATTTAAGGCTAATTCTCGTTTACAAATCGAAAAACAATCAAATATGACGACATGTGATGCGGGCGTTCCTGGCGCACAACTGCACTCTTCAAAGAGATTGGTCATTATCTCGCTTCTCGACTCAAATGAAATGATGTCGTTACTGCCTTTATTAGGAGTAAACTTATCATACGGGTGTTCTCATTTTAGAAGCCTCGTGTTGTCGCTAGCTGCTACAGCCCTTTTAACCAACCCAAGATTGTTGTCCAGACTGGAAATGGATGGAACGCTCCCCATGGATTCAATGGAGAATTTTGTCTAGATTGTTTTTTACACTAGTACAAAATTTGGTGCATGGTAAACTTTTCGCTACATAATTGATGCAGGGGAGTACGGGGTCTGATGTGTTAAGTGCGGATTTACTGGGTTAGGGTGTAGTATTCGTTCGCAACCGCATAATTAAGGACTCGTGAGCTTTTGGTAGAGATGTGTTGCCCGAGGGGTAAACCCTGTATACAGTCTATTAATAGATTTTTTCTTCGTCGTTCAGCAGTGAGAACGCAAACTCCATCCCTTGTGGTTCTCAGCCAGGTCAGCCTTCGGGCTGCATTAAGGGCGGTGTTATTGCCCTGTCTGTTGAGTAGACGTCGAAAGAGGCTGTTCAGGTCATGCCTAGATATTTTTACGTGAAGGTGGTGCCGACATTCCCGTTGCAAATACCTTATAATTTTATATAATTTTATCTTTTCTGTCTGCGGGGTATGTCCGCTTATGCTTGGGCAATGGTCATACTAGGCGAGGCAATGTTGATTAAGTTGAAAGTTGCGGTTGTGACGACGGTCCCCATGGCTACCCTTCTGGCGGTATACCGCCACAGCATAGACTACCGGACCCCAATTGCCGTTGTCTCTTGCGAGGGCGCGCACCCTTGCCTCTGTTTTTCATGCATGGTGGACTGGGTGCATGTTCCATGGTATAAGTCCTACAATGAGCACTCCTGTATTGTGTTTGTTAGGGAGACGTCATTTGTAGCCTGTCAAAAGGCTTTTCCCAGCGAAAGTCAACCCTAACATTTGGCGTTGGTTCGAGAGATGAGCCTCGGCAACATCAGCCATTGTGGTGCGAATACCCAGTTTTGGGCGTTGTTCATTCCAGGTGCTTAGGGAAGCCCAGGGGCCTTCTTGTATGCCTTGCTGAATAAAGCATCCTTTTGGGTGTTTTCACTTTTGCCAAAGGTAGTGTACGGGAGACTATAATAGAGGCGGGATTTAACAGGATATCTTCAAAAATAGCGCGAAAATTATATAAGAAAGAGGAGGAAAACGCGACCAGTATCACAAAAGCCTGGCCGAGCCAAAGTGTGGCTACCTCTTCATGCCCCAGCATTTTTCGGCACTTTGTTAGTCTATGGGTAGCTTGATAAGCTGCAGCTGGGTCGGCTAAAATATACCGTGCTTCTCCAGCCCCCACATAAGAACATGCCTAGAGCGTTGATGTGGTGGATGGCCTCATGGTGACGCCGTCTATTAGAATCTCGATGTTTAAAGAATGTTTTCCTTCTGGTTTGTTTACGCAATATGGGATGCTTTGTTTTTTGCACCAACGGAGGTCACAGCTCTTGGCATACTCATTGCGTCTGCAGCCGCAAATTGGAAGCCCTCCTGTAATTCTCCCACAGAGCCCTTGCGGTCGGCAACCTTTTGTAGTCAACATACAGGACATGGTGCAGATCTGGTATGGCCCCTAGTTAACCGGTGGATCAACGACGACTATGGCGGGAGGGCAGTCAGTACTTGTGGCGTACCACGTCCCCCATATCCATGGGGTCAGAAACTATGTCACCCATGTTTGGAATGGCTTTCCGTCCTCTTAAGTAACCCCAGACGTGGTTGTCTGCTCGGTATTCAAAGCCTGGACTGTTGAGATTGGCATGATGGTGATATTTTCAAAGGATCTCTTCAAGTAGACAGCAAGTGTGACTTTTTCGTGTGGCTGTCAGCGCACGTCATAATTATCTTTCTTTAGCTGCAACCTATTGTTTTGAAGATACGGCCTAAAGCCAAGGATCTTAGATGACTGTTGTCTAGTGCTATTTAGGTACTGCAGCAACCTCGTTAAAGTGATATTCCTCGCGAGGTTTTCGACACCCATGAAGTCAGAGGTAGGGGGCGGATGTTCCGAGTGCCCGGTGCCTTGCCTGGCATTCGCATTAAACGCACTGCCGTTGTACTTATTTCCCCTGGGCGAGTGCCGCACTTTAAGCAGATGCTCATGTACGCGGTGAAGTGAAGCCAAAGCCTCTTTGGTCATCTCGGCTCGTCCCGGTGTGGTGATGCGTATGACATTTGCTAGTGTAGTTCATCATAGGCAGTCAGGATGATGATGGCAGATATTTGGCTTGCAATTTTTTTATTACGCCTGAGCGCGTCCTGAGAAATGGATGCAGGCCTGTCCCCTCGCCTCTGGTTTTTGACGAAGCTATCACGAATCTCAGCTGTCCCAGTGTCTTGGAGGTGTTGGGTGTCCTCTTTTGTCCACGTGGAGCGAGAGACAAGTTTTCCGGACTCAGTTGTGCTGCGAATTTATCAATTCCCCAGCGTGTACTGATATGCGGATTTTCATCTTTGTGTTATGGAGCTGCCTGCTCCATCTGCTTCTCATCCATTTCCCTCTTTTGAGGAACAGGTAGTTCTAGTGCGGTACATCAAAAATGCACTACCGCAGAGTTCAGTAGTCCATGGAGGCGACCTGTGGTCGGGAAGTCTGAACTGCTCATGGTTTTTGTTGTGATGTGTATTTAGTTCATGTTTGTGCCACAGGTTGCACACACTGTTAACGTTACCAGTTTCCAGAGTCATTATTTGTAACAGCGTGGTGATAAATGATGTGTGGCAATAATAAGGGCTCTTTTTTGTGGGTACAAGGTGGCGTCTGCGTCCCTCTCTTAAGGTGGTGACTCGGCGTTGGTCGGATGTAACAGTTTCCAAAAAATTATTTTCTCCCTGTATCCTTCCACTGGGGAAGCATCCTTGTGTCGACGCTAGGCACTTCGGTGGTGGTCTTTACTCCCGGACGCTCCAGGCCCTACCAGAAATGTTACCAAACTGCGAAATCTTGCATTGAGTTAGCCAAAAGAAGTGTAATAAAAATTCAGTCGCCGCCCCTCTCCTGAAAAAGTGCATCTCAGGCGAAGCTGTGGGGTGTGCGCAGCTTTAGTGTGTTAGAGTAGCGATAGTAACAATCACCTGTGGTCAGTGTGGCACATATAGAAATGTTCGGACGCGACTTTGGAGGCATCCGTGCCCAGCCCTATATCCAAATACGATGTGTACTGCATTGAAGTAACTGTAGCGCGTGTGTCCAAAGTTGCCTCAGATGAAGCTTGTCGACAGCCAGACCAGCTTGACGCGTTCCCATTAGGAACAAAGGCACCGACGGAAACCGCTGGGGTTTCATCTCCTCCTCCAATCCATACAATGTGCTTTTCCACGGAGTTCGCAATAAATGATTTGTACTGCTATTTGTAGTGTGCTGGTGTTTGGACCGGAAGAAAACGAAACATAGCGGGAAAGGCTTCGGCCAATAAACGTTACCAAGAATGTGCTGCTCGTTGGGTACGTCACCCAACGTGCGTTTGGGAATTCACGCGAAGTGTATAAGAAACTGAACGCAACCGTTGTCCATTCGCCACTGGAGGGTAGGTGCTGCTAATAACGCTCATACCTAGGACGACAAATCCCGGGTGTAAGCGTAGGCCAATACACCTTCTGAGGTTATGTCTATGGACCATGAGAGCATTAGTGGTAGGTAGCCCTTGCGTTGATCTGAAGAACGTGCCAAGCAACAAAATACATTGTACGTCAATACTGCGGACATGCCTGCTGATGTCTCACTCGTCAAAGCGTAACCTTAAGCTAAATCATGTGTATGCATGCGTATGTGCATTCCTACAACGGCGCGCATGCCTAGAGCACGCGCGCCTTGCGCATGCGCTAGGAGTTATACAAAATAAAGGAAGCTCAAACCTGGTGTCAGGGTATCTCTTCCTTCCTCTGTGTCTTCCGCCACCGACGTTGGCGATGAGATCGGCGGAAGAGACGTAGGAGAGGTGAGATCGTCCAACGCCGAATTAGAGCTTTCTTCAATTTTATTTTTAAAAAGTTTCCAGTGATGTGCTTCACCAATACAACTCAACCAACCACTGTTCATGAATCATGCATTTGTTTAACCTTAGCAAAGAATATCTCTTCGAAGTAATAAAGGGTGTGGTTGAGTGCTTTTAACTGTCCCTCGTTTCACTCTGTTGAGCCACCTGTGTGAATTCAAGCGACGTCGCATGGGTAAATGTTGTGGGTGTCGTTTACAGCTTAGCTTTTCAACCACCTTAACAGGGTGGATTGGTGCTTTATTTCTCTTAATTTAATTCCTACTTTTTTTCTTTCTCTCCAGCATTACTTCCTTAGTGCCTTTATTCCCACCACCCCATACCCGCAGAGTAGCATGTACGCGACAACATGCTGGCATACCTGTGTTTTGCTATAATAAAGACCCTTTTCTTCTTCTATGTCTTGGTGTCGCTCTCTCTCTATCTATCTATCTCTCTCGGGTGCTACCACAAGTTCGACGAAGTATGTAAACCGGTATTTTAATTCCTTGATTTCTGCAGTCATGTCGCTACGCGAAGTTCTGGAATGCGTTCCCTCGAGAAAAAGTTTATTGCAATATGTTGTTGATTGCTATAAGGCCCGGTAAGAAAGAAAGCGCTGTTCATAAAGTGGTTTACGCATCACAAAGCTTGCACAAACATGCATATATAGCCCTAGGTGACGTGTTACCTGCCAATCATGAGGTCGCTGTAAGGTAACACAGCTCAGAACTCCTTGCAGTACCGGCATGTTTACTGTTGCATGCCGGATCCAAGACAAGCCAACTGAAACAGCAGCAGCATGGGCTCCGCAAAAAATCCTCAGACTCACTGGTTCCTACCTATCTCAACATCTCCCGGAAGTCTTCCCGGACATGGAGAGGCCCCACTCATGAAAGCTGGCTGCCTAGTCGGTCCCCAACCTTCATTGACCTCCTCCTGCCACGCACGAACTGAGTTAATGCTGAGTGCAATGGCGCTCAGATCCTGCTTCGCCGCCACGCCGGATGGCGACACACGTCACCGCGGAGGGTACGAAAGCGACGGATTCACCACAGTACGCCCGTATCAACGCTTCGGATACGGCTACGGACGTCGCAACCGTTGAAGGTGAAATCCTGCCACCGGAAGAATATCAATACGACGCTGGGGGCTCACATGTCATCGCCACCGTAGTGGTCGTGCCCTTCAACGGTTAGGCCTAACCAAGACTTCCTCACCCGCCAGAACGATCACGATTGACGGCACGCAAACACGCCAAGCTCGAGATAAGCAACGAGGACGGAATAAACCGCGTTGACCTCGCCTACCCAATGAGGACATCAAAACCGTCATTCGACGTTTTGATGGCATCAATATAGCCGAGGTGAGGGATGCTCAACTCCGAGACAGCGTATCATGCGCTACAGCCATTTTACCAACGCAAGCCGTGGAAGACATTCCCCGCTCCAATGCTCAACAGAACATCATTGACATAAGCTCGCCTACTGTAGAACGGGCGGAAAGTATAGCAGAGTGCGGGAACTTTGGTTCGGTGACCAAAGCTCTGCAGCCACCACGTACACGGCTACCCCCTGAGGAAACGACCAAAGGGGATATTCGCAACATGCCCGCTTACGATATGGCGAATATATTACCTGCAGCTTGATCTACAAGAAAAACGCTACCATTCTCCAGGCCCGCCGAATGGGCAAGACTTACTTCGTTGTCATTCTTGAAAGGGATCGAGCTCCCTTCTTCGTGTACTACAGTCGAACGGAATATTGCTGCTTCTTTCATATGAAGACACATGAAGTTTTTGAGGCGTGCGGTGGTGTGGGCCACCACACCAACGTTTGCCCACATCCCAATCAATCTAACTCTAAATCATGTGATCTCCCAAACCCATCTGAAAACCACGAGTGTGAGCAGAAAAGTGTCATCTGTGGGCAAGGGCACGCCAAAGGGGATAAAAGGGCCGAAAACAGCACAAGGACCTCTTTTCTGCTTAAGCAGCACCAATGAACCCGGTCTCAGCGACACCAGCGAAACAATCATGACATTAGACTCCAACAAAGCTACCCTGCTAAACACCGCGTGCGTGATGATGCAGAGGGCTGCCGCCACCATCCCAGCTTCTTTCCACTTTCTCTGACCGGGAAGGCGGTGAAAAGATAACAGACACTTCCTCATAAAGACGTGCCTGCTCCCGCTGCAAGTACCTTCGAAAGGTGGTCGCCGCAACCGTTCCTCTTCACGTCCCGGCCCGGACGCGGGTCGGATGCATCGCACCACCAAACAAGGTTAGCTGAGCTGCCACAGCCTCACAGACGACACACGAGACACACACCAGAATCACCTGTCCTTCGTCCCTTAAGGAAGAAATAACACGCATTAAGCAAATGCTCGAAGTCGTTATGGAGGAAAACAGACAGCTCGTAGCAGAGAACATTCAACAAAATTTCGCACCCTATCCGGAGTGGGAACGTCGCCCTCACCTTCCGGTACGTCCTAGGTACCGATGCCGAAACCCGCAAGGCCCATCGCCGCGTCGATTGTATATGATTGGTAAAATACCGCCTACCCTCCAGACGCCGAGCTGGGACAGTATCTAATTAATACTTGCGTTTCACAACAGGACCTTACTGACTTGGAAAGCAGACTAGAGAACCGCTTCGTCAATTTGGAAAGCATGATCGCTAACCTAGCGGATGCACTGGGCCAAGCAACATGCCACCCTCAACTCAATTTCAAGATGCTGACTATGAAGATCTCGCACACACTCTACAGACAATTCCAAGGAGGGGCTCTCAATAAATAAAACCTTACACCAAGCCCTCTTCTGGCGAAGGAGCTAAGTAAGTAGGTTCTCCCAGCGGCCAGAACCAAAACACATAAGCAGTACTGCATATGGCTATAGAACTTCCGTTGGTTTCGCCGCAAATGAGGCAACCATCGACAGTGCCTCAGCACTCTAGCACTTGATGAGCCAGACATCATTGCTCGTCAAGAATCAGGAGCCCTCGCTAAGATATCTGGCTACCAGTAAGTGCACAGCTTCCAAGAACAAATTAAACACTTGTTCGCACAGTCATCTTACGTAACATTCCGGCCATTCAGCACTTTACTGGTATCACTGTGGTCCAGCATTCTTTCGAAATTATCTCGGATCGCAAACGAGGGGCAGCAGCTTCTTCACACTAAATATTTACACCAGCCCCAGCAAATATCATAGTTTTTTATGCTGATTCAAAAACTACGGGATATCGCTCCCAAATACCTTCCCCCGGTGATCGGCGAGGATTGGGATTCGCCACATCACGGCACGCACGAAGTTAGCGCAAGAACATTAAAAATGCCAGGATACCATGGGAAGATTCGCAGCAACCTGTTCTAACGCTCTTCACTCATCCGACTTATCGCACACGACCGGATATAGTGTTACCCATGATACTACTCCAGGCCTCACATGAATGCGAGGCCTGGAAGGCTACGTCGATGACTGCTTATGAAATCCTAGGCAGTTATTATATTTTCAACTACCAAGTTTATCTCCTGTCCCACCCGAGCTCAAGGCCGGAAGCTAAAGGTTGTTAACTGGGACAATTTTCGACAGCTTGGAATATCGCTCACCTGGTGTGTGGTTAAATATTTTGAATACGCAGGGCTGGGGTCGGTTGAACAACTGCATATGGCAACTATTCCCTCATACAAATATCGGCTTCCGCTCGAAAACATCCACCAAAAACGTGATGCTTTGCTTTAAGCACCATATGGCTAGGAATGCTCACACCTCCACATCCGAGCCATTGTAGGTTCGTAATGAGGCCATCCTGCACAATCTAGCCGCCCGTCTGGTAGTAGAGCGGGCCTAAAATTACGAATGAATGCGTCGATGAGAGGTAGTTGGTACTTCATCATGGGAACAGTTTAAGCACCAGGCCCAGTTGGAGGAAAGACAACAGACAGGAAAGGGACGCCCCTTTCCTGTCTGTTTTCCTTCTTCCGGTTGTGTCGGGCGCTTAACCTGTTCCCATGATAAAATTACGTTCGAGACGTCCTCTCCCACCGCACCGCTAAATTAACTCCCTTAGCGAAAAGATGCCGTATTTTTAATGTATTTTGAATGCATTTAATGCATATATTAACTTTGTATTTATTCTGCATTATTTTGTCCGCATTCCAACTGCATTTCGAATACATTTACAATGTATTTAAAATGTACCTCAAAAATACGTAAGCAGTGCATGAAAAATATATATTTAATGCATTTTAAATGCCTTAAAAATGCTCAGAAAATTTAATTTTAAATACGTGCAAAATGTATTAGTAATGCATTTTAAATGCACAGAAAATACTGCTTCAAATATACTCAAAATGTGTTACTAGTGTATACTAAATAAAACCTAAATACATTGAGAGATACCATGGCAATATGTCTTAGGTGGAATTGTTAACGTTCAACTAGAAACTCTCATATTGTGGTTTCAATAAGTTTAATAGGCACTAGGCTAAAAATATGCTCCATTGTGAAAATGTAAACCGGCCACGCTCGGAATGCGGGCCAGCAAATGACTGAAAAGAACAGCATGTATGCGCACAAATTGGCAGTTTGAAAGTTTTTTATTGTACACCTCAGCCGAGTGGCCAATTTCGCCATTACTAAGCGGCAGGAATGAATGCCTTTCAGCCACCTCGGTAGCCAGCGCAGATGAAGCGTTGTGCATCAGAGTCTTCGTACTTCGGATTCTCCACGCGGGAAATTTCACCAGCAGCTGCAGTGAAAAGAAAATGGGAAAATATTAGTGAAACACTTTTTTTAGAGGCAAATAAATGTCAAATCAATCAGGCCTTTTCTCTAGCCGTGCCAACGTCCCTCGCGAGCAAGGATTTTTTAGTTTCCCCGTGAGAAAAAAAAAAAAAAAAACCCCGCCGTGAAAACAATGCCCCTTTGAAGGACGTAAGACAATTTATGTAATGGTAAGCATAGTTGATATTGTCATGCGGCATCGGATCTTCAATACCATTTTTAAGAAAGAATGGTGGCGGGGGGGGGGGGGGGGGGCGGCTTATGTTTGGAAATTGTCTAGGGATAAAAATTAGCGAAAATTAGGAAAAAAAAACAGAGCTAAGATAACAACGTTACCAAACATGCAACAGAGTTCTTAGAGTTATGCTACTACTTCTCTTTCTTAGGCGCTTGAGTGAACTTGAAACGGTGGCAATTCTAGTTTTCCAACTAACTTGGACAAAACTGGTCTGTGACCTCCCAGGACGCTAATAAAATAAGATAGGCAGTAATCTTATTAACTACAATTATTGTTATGTGTTCCATATTTCGGCGTCACCTTCTTCGGAGATTACGTTCTAAAAAAAATAGTGCGCAGCGAAACAATTTAAAAATGCATGGGCAGGATTGCAGTAGAAAGCTTACATAAATGTCATTAGATTGGCGTGTGCACTCAACAATGCTTTCAAAGGAATGGCAAAGTAAGGTTATTTCAAAAAGCAAGAAAAATTTCACGCTGTCCTTAAAATAACAAGCTCTTATATCGTAGGCACCTAACCGAAGCAATTAAAACAAGCAACGCCAGAAAACGGGTATTTGTGCTTGCACACACATGTAATTTTTTTGCTCTCCGCCGCACATCACCGGCAGGTAATTTTATACTTTTTGCTGTACACAGACAACGTCATCATTTAATTAGGGAGCAACGCGGAAAATAATTGTAAATGCTCGCGTCTTTAACATACAAAAAAAGGTAAACACCTGTTAGCTTCAGGGACCATCAAGTAAAAATATTTGCTTCATATATACTCGTGACACCTAAAAGAAACTCGTTTAAGTACACCCTTTAGACGCAAATGGGAAATTGAGGCTTCTAAACACACACAACCGCCAAGCTGCCCATGCTGTTTTCGGTGCCTTTGGGCACATTTCTGAAATTCTCCGGTGGCGTGGTCCAGCGTTAGCGCGTCGGGTTCCGCGTGTCTGTCACTCGACCACGAGCGGCCTAAGGGCCTCTCGGAACGCGCACACGTGTTCGTGAATGCGCTATGAAATGAATACAGCAAGGAGGGAAAAAGTTGCAAGGAAACACAAAAGAGGAAGGGGCCAACGTCCTGAAGTTTCGCGAAGTTTTGGGGGGAGCAATCCAAGGAACAAAAAGAGACGAACCCGCCCGGGGGACCCGTTCCGGGAACCGAGGGGTCTCGCGCAGGGAACTGGTTGCCTGCCTCGAAGTACCCCTCCCCACCCGCATTCCTTCTCCTTCCTTCCTTTGCTGGTTCTTGGTTCTGGGTGGCGGTAGGAACAGAAACTGATTGTAACTTAGCGGCTACTCTCATACAGTTTGTCTTAGATGGACAAATAATTTGTAGTCCCTGGGCATGAAGCGCCTTCGCTACTGCCACATGCACCAAAGATTACGTGGGTCGCTTTTAACACTTTCGGTCACTTCGAAACAGACGGCATAAGCTCTTTCATGGCTTTAGTTGACAGAATGGCGACATGCGACCGACAAAAATCGCGAAGGCTGCTCGGATTCCTGCCGTATGGCCCGGCCACGCGCATTAGTCGGATGAATGTATGCCACAAACTGGCTTTCTTCCCCGTACGGCGGCTGCTGTGAACATGCGCAGCTGTGAGCGGCTGCTGCGAACAGAAAACAAAAGAAAGCTGCGTCCCTGGATACACTTCGCAAATTTCTCAAGCGCGTAAACATGGACGGCGGACTTTCTGTGAACAGGCTGTGCTAAAAACGTTCCTGGCGGTTATGTGTTTAATGCAAGTGTTAGTCCTCAATGAGTACTCGATCTACAAGGAAACTCGTAGCAACAGTCCCCCGTCCACTCAGCAGGGCCCGAGCTAAAAATTAGGCGCAAAAAGGAAAGCACTAAAATCCATTTTTTTACGTCTTCTTGCTGTCGTTGATTTGTGAGTACATTCCCTTGCACGGCGTAGTTACGGTAGGAAATCTTGCTCGCAGGTGGAGGTAAGCTTAACAACCACGTGCGGATTTTATAAAGGGCATTAGCACTCTTCGATTGCAAGGCAAACATACATCAATTAATTGTAGTGCGACACCGTACGCGCAAATAGCCGGTATATCGTGCTTACCTTGGCTAGACGGCCAACGCCGCTGCAACGCGCCGTCCAAGTAGAGACTGCGTCCACCCGACGACCGCGCGTTGAGGAGTCCGAAACAGGACAGGCAAAAGAAACGCAGCGAAGGCAGACAAAACGTGAAGGCGGGGTGCGCCGCTCAGCTCGCGCCGCAGGTGCCGGGCACAGAGGAGGAGGTAGTGAGCGGCAGTGAGAGGCTCCGAGCTGCTCGCCCTCCCAAGCATAGCCACGGTTGTCCATCTAAGGCGAATATTTTTCAGAAAAAGAAAATTTTCCAAGCCTCCACAGCGATACCGTCGTAACAACGCTGGCAAAGTGCAAGTGTTTTCGTACATATATATACTCGTTGAATTCAATGTTTTTTCTTTGCCGATTGCGTTGGAACACCGCCGCTTACATATTTGTACGCCGAGTTTCTCTCTAATACGCAGAGTTATGTCTGCTTTAGGCAGCGCAGTAAGTGAGAGTATCTCCCTCAGTTTCTTTTATTATAAGTAAACATCGCGGAGAAATTCTCAGTACGTTTATTCATTTGAGATGTATTTTATCCGGCACTTCAGATATGCTTTACGTGAATCTTACAATTCAGCAACTGAAGCAGCGCCTGTAGTGTACTCGAAATGTATTTCGGCAAAGCGTTATGAATACATTTAAAATATATTTTCTATAAGTATTTTTCATGCATTAAGAGTGTATTTCTACCATGTTCGTTCGACAAACGTAAAAGGCATTTGAAATGTATTTCGAATATATTCGGAGTATATTTCCATGCTTCAGCACACTTTTAAAGTATACTCAGAGTGCTGCTCTAAATGTAGTTAGGTAAGTGTATTTTTATAATATTTACAGTGCATTTAAACCATGATCGTTTGGCGGGAAGAAATACATTTTCAATATATTC